>NC_073302.1:413200734-413203234 GCF_027595985.1 Sorex araneus
AATCTTTTTATGTGCTGCCCTGCATAAGAATTTTGCTAATTGGATGCTATTGATGACAAAAGATGTGTGGTAAATATGACAGAGGTGATACGAGTTTTTTGATAATGAAGAACAGGGCCTTTTGGAGGGAAGGAATGAAGGCCGCCCTGTTAAACAGCTTGCATACATTCTCACCTTTTTCCTTTTTTTTTTCTACCCTGACACCCACTTTCCAGGGTACATCAGCATTAAGTGACACTGTAATCATAAATTGAAAATGATACTTCCAGAGGAATTGGCAAACTTGACATTTCATTATATTTGTTAACACATGCCACAAATGATTGTTAGTGAGGAAATTCCATTTCCCTCTCTCCATCTCCAATCAGATTTAATTTGAAAATTTTCAGCCTCCTCCGGCTAATTTGCAATTAAGACAATTTTGTTTGAATATGTAGTAATGTCATTACCATTCCACCAAATTAGCAAGGAGACTAAAGGTCAGTGTAAAATTTTCCAGCTGGCTGGAGCTTCTCAGCTGAGATTTGGGACTATGGGAGAAAAAAAAAAATTCTGGCAGCAACAGAATAGCAACTTACTTTAAGTCCCATTGGTTGAAAACATTGCATCCTTCCTGATTGCTGTTGTTGTTGCTTCCTGGGGGCTAAACCTGTTTAACAACAGGGGCAGTCAATAATCACCAACTGGCTCTTATTTAAGGAAATATACTTTCGCTGAAGTCTGGTAGGACAAGAAGGAGTTCGTCCTAAGTAACATTGCAGCAGATTATTAGATAACCTCTAACAGCATCCTCTAATTAGAGTTCTTATGATACAATTTCATCCTGTAATTAGTTGAGATTGGCTGCTTCCTTTTTGCAGCTTATTAGTGGCAACACAGCTGTAGAAGTGAATCCACTCTCATTTGTCAAACCTTTTTAAGTCTTTTTCTCTTGTCTCTACCTTTTTCCTGCCCTTCTCTTGGGCCTTTGCAGCTTAATCTGGTGTCTAGTGTCACCATGTCGAAGAACATGTTGGAGACATCCCCACAGAGCTTACCTCAAACCCCTACCACACCAACGGCCCCAGTCACCCCGATTACCCAGGGACCCTCAGTAATCACCCCAGCCAGTGTACCTAATGTGGGAGCAATACGAAGGCGACATTCAGACAAATACAACATTCCCATGTCATCAGGTAGGATATGAATGCTCAGTAGAGCTCTTTTACTTTGGGAGAGGAAAAACGATAGCTGAAGCAACTGTACATGAGCCATTCCAGAGCCCGTGGAAACTCAAGTCATGATTTATGGACTGATAATTGTTTTATTCCTGGTAAATGCGGATAGGGGCGATTCCCTAAGCACATCATGATGAATTGTTCTGAAGGGTGGTTCAGGAAAGAAAGCTCTCCCCATTAGAGACGTTGAGAGATGTGTTGTCAGGGTAGCACATATTATCACCTCAATTCAATGAGATCCTTTGATCTCCAAGGGAAAACTAGAGCAATACTACATCTGCGAGCAGTGCTGTATGAGACAAGCCATTTAAAAGGACATATATGAAGCACCGTTGCTTTTTGCGAGGCAGTTTCGGGCTTTCCATCAATCAGTGTTTATCGAAGAGCTGCCTAAGTGAAATGCCATCGCAGCTCCTCACGATTAGACGCTACTTTGCTTAAGATGTGTAGGAGAGGGAAAAAAAAAAAAAAGTTTGCATGAAACAAACATTTATGGTCTTTCCCCCCCTCCCTCACCCTTTTTCCTTCTTCCCCACAACCCATTCCTTTCCCCTGTCCAGGGGCATCTGGATAATCACAATCACACATTGTAACTATTATTAGCCCAGAGCCCCTCCACACCCCCCCTTTTCTTTTTACAAAAAAGTGAAGTTATTTTCAACATGGGCACTTGTGAGGGTTTTGCGTTTCCTTTGTTTGATGGCCACAGAGGCCTAGAGATGAAACTGTTGTTCTCTAAGAAGTATTAGACGAGGCAAGCAAAGATTATGGCAGGGGGCAGAAGTCCATGTAAGAACATGCCAAAAAGCACCCGCTTAAAAGAGGACCCTGGCTGTTGGAAAAATCCTCAGGCCAGCTGGTCGCACGGTTCTTGAAGTAGCGAGAACAACTAAGGGATGCTTCATTTGCACTTCACGTCAGAAATGGCCTTTTCCATATAATTCAATTCCACTGTCATGCTTTGTGCTTCCCGTAGTCAGTGGCTTTCTCACTGAAGCCCTTCACCAAGACTGGGGGAAAAAATATGAAAAATCAATTATGGATCATGTGAAATATTAGCAGAATTAACACCTCGCTTTTACTTTTATAGAGATTGCCCCAAACTACGAATTTTATAAAAATGCAGACGTCAGACCTCCATTTACTTATGCAACTCTCATAAGGCAGGTAAGTAGAAGGAAAATTAACTTTGCCTGATTAAATTAAAATTCATTAATGCTTAAAGTAAGGCTTGGATGAGAAAGTGTCATCTAGCCTAGTTAGTAAACCATTATTTTATGTCA
>NC_073302.1:413208234-413235734 GCF_027595985.1 Sorex araneus
AAGAATTGTAAGTTTAAGAGGAAGGAAATTGCACCACCTCTGTGATAGGAGAGAGAGAGAAAAAAAAAACAGTCTCAAACTCAGTTTTAATACATCTTTTAGATTTCCCCCCAATGTCCTATAATTATTGTGCTAGCGGTTCCCTACAAATTCGTCATGCTAACATCCTCCTGGCTAGAAGGCGATATCTGAGTTTAGATCTTCTGGGTCATTATCACAGTTTGGTTTGTATGGCGCAATAAGAATATTCATGATGGAATAAGTTGTCGTAATTTTTACTACTATTACAGGTCTCTAAACCATTTATGAACTGTAGTCAAGATACTGCCCGTTTTTATAAACCGTAAAATGCAAAGTTTAACTGTTACCCACAGTTTACATAGAAGCTAGTAAAGTGTAACTTTTTGCCTGTCTTATAAATCAGTATAATTACATATTCAACTTTAATTACTGGTGCGTCTGTATTGGCAAGGTTTATATGTTATATTTTATGCAAGACTACGACTCCTATTAATATTTAGCAGCTAACTATATCATTAATTACTCTAAAATCTTTCCTCTACCATCTTTTTAATGGAGCTGAGAGAGTAGTCGTATTAAAAATTGATGTATTGTGGATTTCAGAAATGTGTATGACACTTTAGAAAATTCTTGGCCTTACTCATAGGCCAAGCATATCCATCTTTTGTTTATTATTAAAACGTGTTGACGCTGATAGAACTGAGAATTCACGGGGAAAAATTCTAATCTGAATATTGCAATGTATATACCATTCATTGCTAGAATGATCTGTAACTTACAGCCACACTTTTTAGAGTTAAATGTTGCATACTTCTAATTTCATGTTATTGAGGTAAGAATTGTTCTTTTACTTTTATATTTTTCACCAATCTTTGTATTAAATACCTAGTAGTCAGAGATCCAGAAGAGAAATATAGTCTTTATATGTGCCTATTTCTATTTGACCTTTCACAGATAGTATTTTTGTTGACTTTTAAGCATATAATTTTATTTGACATACTAATGTCTTTAAGATCTTGTGCCTAATTGCTTTATAGGACTTTTACTCTATCACCTTTGTGAAAAACACACTGAACATTAATGTGTTTTAGCAGGTTCCAAACCATTACTTTTTCAAAATGGAAAAATTTGTCTTTTGGAAGTGTCTTTAGATGTATTAAATAATACAAAAGAAGTAATAAAACTCGGAGTAGAAAGAACATGAATATATGCTCTTGAGAGTAGCAGTACTCTAAAACAAGGAAAGTGAGCAATCAGACAAAAGTTTTTATATCCCTGCTTTATCCTATCAGCCATGCATTGGGTAGCTTGAGGCCTTTTACTTTCAGCAGTTCTCCTGAGTATGCTAATGCTTGCTCCCTGTATAAAATGCTAAAACAATAAAACTTTAAAGAGCAAACAGGAGTTAGATCCTGTTTTCCCCTTAAAAAAAAAGACTATTTCAGAGAAATGAAAGACATTCATAATAAAAGTGTTTAAGCTGTTGATGCAAGTCCCTATGCTAGTAGGCAATATAGGATGGTTATTATAGACCTTATATAGAAGGCATGTAGAGAAGTAATTCTTACAATGTAATTATCTGTGATAAGTATATTGAAATATTGAAATTAAAAATTAATGATTTAATATAATAGTTTATTAAACATACTTTAGAACTTGAAATAATAAATAGGCTAAATTATGGCATTATGAGGTTAGTAGTATTTTTCATTTTACAATTGCTGTTTTAGATTTTATACTATATTATTAATTTAGTTGCAGCTTAATTGTGAAATATCTCAAAGAAAGAATCGTGTTGTAAAGGAATATATAAGAATTGTATATTTAATACCTGATGCATTGCTGCTGTGAATTTGTAAAACTAAAGTGTTTATACTCCATACCCATTATGTGATATTAATTCATGAATTAGCACATGTAAAAAGTAACTATGCACGTTTTCCAGAGAGAGAGAAAAGGGAAGCTCTTTTTGCTTTATTAGAGAGAGAATTCAGAATAGACGAAAATTAGTAAAAAGTCAAGCTGTTTTCTTTTTCTTTTATATACATTATAATCAAAATTTCAATCATATTGCAGAAGACTGAGACAGCATTTTCTGCTGCTATCAGTAATTTTTGTATATTGGATGTCAAATATTATTGTCAGTATGCCACTTCATCTCTACAGAGTTTTTAGATGATTATACTTAAATAATTTTAGGGCATTTTATGTACCTAGTGAGGAAAAGAAAAATATATTGTTCTTAGCTGAAATATGGCATCTGTATAGATATGCAATTCAGACTGTTTTGTGAATTCTAACAGAAGTGAGTAAATTTTTAGAAAGTATTTCAGTACTTTGTGTATGAGTCCTAAAGTTAAATCATGGCGTGTTGTTTTGTTGTTCTTTTAGAGGAGGTTAGTTATGTTGATGCATCTGTAAATGAGAGGCAGAAAAGTCTGGTGGAATTTGTGATGGTCTCTGGTGACAGATTTTTGGGGTGCTAACTCCAGATAAGTATTTAATAGCTGGATAGAAATTATTTCTTCCTCACTTTTCTCAGATGAAATTTAGGTAAGTAATAATAATATCTACCTCATAGAGTTCTTGCAAATGATACTAATGCCCAGGACATCAGAATTTCTCTTTGCTCCCTATCATAATATGTTCATAGTTAATGATTTGTATTACCTCTGATATTATAGAGATATTTTTTCTATGTAGAGATACTTTTTTCTATTAATGAGATCTAAAACAAAACCTTTCAGATTTTAACATATTTTAAGTACTCTATAAGTATATGTTTACTTTCCTGGAGTTCCTTTTCTTTCCCTTCCATTTCCTTTTGCAATAATCATGAAGTGAATGAATCCCTAAATAGTGAAACTAATTGAGACAAAAATTTATAGGAGCACATTAAGTGAGCACTTAGCAGGGTAAGATTTTTGAGATAGGAAGACCTTATCTAAGGTTGTAAGCGAAGAATTGTTTAAACAGAATAGTATCAACCCAGAATGAGAACTCATGATATGTGCCTAGGAAACATTTCATATTAAGTGTGACAGGAATTTAGAATATAAAAGGCAAAGTAGAATGTAGAATACCTGAAGTAGAACCATACTTTCCAATGTCTTTAATATCAGCTAAATGGTGCTAATTTTAGTCAGTGTTTACCTGTTAATAACATGGGTTGAGTTTCACAAGATCAGAGCTGTATTTTAGCATGATTAACCCCAAAGTGTTCATAATCACAAGTGAGTATATGGTAGAAATATTCTAGAATTGGGAGAGACTGGGAGCAGATTTAGAGTTTGTAGCATCTGAGTTAACTACCAGTCGGGGATGAAAAGCTAGGAATCAATATAAGAAGTACTGTAAAAACAATATAATAGCACAAAGCAGTGATTGGACCCTGGGGATAAAGGGGGGAATTAAGGAGAATCAGAGCACCAGTAGCAATAGAGACACAGAAGTACAGGCTCAAGAAGGAAGATGATGACTCCAGCATATTACTTGCTGACTCTTAGAGTGTAAGGGTCCTTAGATTTAGAGAAAAGCCAAACTCGTTTGTGTTTGCTTAGTTTTTTATTTACAGTTTCCAAAATGGGGAAATCCTAGAGTAGAACAAGTTTCTTTGAGGCTTTTGAAGAATGGGCGCAGCGTTAGGTGAGTGTTCCTCATAAATTGTATAGAGGGGTAGAGATGCCAAATTGTCATCCATATTTTTCATTTTAACTCTTCATACTTCATTCAGCTAGTTTCCCTTCATTCCAAGTCTTACACTTTCACAAGTGCCCTGAAATGCCAGGCATCGTTTATTTTGCCTAAACTATTGCCGTTCTGCTCTTTCATTTTTTTGATTTTCATCTTTTCCTTTATCCAAATTTTACCTTTCTCAGAGGTAGAAAAACTTCAATTTTTCCAACATTTTCCTGATTACTATGTGGTCAGCACCCACATTCTCTTCTATGCCTCTGTATGCCTTGTCCCTTATTCTATTTATCTAGACTAACGCAGTGTGTGTGAAGCCAGAACTGCCCCTGCATGCCAGTGTGCTCATGACACAGATGTTTCTACTTTAAGGGAAGAAATTCTGTTTTAGGGATCTTAAGGTATCTGAACCCCTAACACATGTACGAAATGTATGTGCACTGTACAAAGTGAATGTTCAGCCATAGGATAATGCCGATGAAGAGTCAAATGACAGATCACAGTTAATTAGAAATCATTTGACTTCATGAGGTAATCCATATACATAAGTTCTAGGACTGTTCGAGAACATGATACTAAGAAGAAGAGATTACTGAATATCATGTTATCTCTATGAGGGAATAAGAAATTTTTGTTCATGTTGGTCAAGTACATTTGTGAAGTTCTGCCTTTACTTTTGTTTACTTGATTTGTGTTTTATAAGTGTTTGAATTTCAATGAATAGAAAGTGACAGGTCCTTTCACTCCATTCATGTTTATCTTCCCAGACCTTCTTACATTTTATTTATCTTTTTGAGGGTGACCTGAAAGTGAAATAAGTAAATGTGTATAATCTCCAGTGGTGGCTAGGGAGAGCCCTGACTGCTCACCCTCTCGCCACCTGCAGAGGGAGGAGGAAATGAGGGCTAAGCTGATTGGTAGATCAGTTGCTGTTTATTCTATTATCCCCATGCGGCTGTTCCAGTCTCTCTGAGCCCCGCCCCCCACCACTCTAGTCTCACACTGCCCCTCATTCCCGTCCCCTCCTGTCTCTCCCGCTCATCTCTCCACTCTCCATCTTGCTCCCTGCTCCCTCTCCCAACTCCTCCAACTCTCTCATCTCTCCCCTCAGCACTCTGGGCCAATGCTACTAGCAAAATCAACATAAGAAAGCCCTTCCTGACTGCCCATCAGGCTCAAGGGCAGAAACATCACCTAGGGGTGTTCCTCTTCTTACTCCAATTTAATTAACATCTTATCATTAGTTATTTTCGTATGGACACAGTAAGAGATACATTGAGGCTTGTTGGACAGTTCTGGGAGCATCTTGCCACAGACTCAGACTGTAGTGCTCAGGCCAGACTAATCATTCCTAACCCTAGCAGTGTCCGAATCTAGTTATTACTTTTTGGATCATGACAGAATTTGTCCATGACCATGTTCTTAACTTATAGTTAAGCATTATGGCACTTTGGCCAGGCCCATCTCGATGCCAGGTTATCACATAGCTCACCGCTTGCCCTGGGTCCATCAAGTCCCTCATCAGGACCCTGCTTTAGGAGGTGCTAGGAAGTTAGGGCAACTGAGGCTTAAGTCGAGAGAACAGATGCCCAGGAGGTAAATATAATTGAGAGGCCATTAACTCCCAAGTTACAAAAGCATAGCATTAACTGTTTTCTTGTGCCCATACAAAAAAGGACATTTCTCTGAATTAACTATGCAAAGGACTTAAGGAGAAAAGAAAAACAATATTTACAAGTTGACAGAGCACAAGGAAAGAAGTTATAAATAAACACACAAAAATGGGAGCACTGTGATGGGAGTAACCCAATAAACCTAAGCTTCCTGTGAAAAGGACAAATCCATGTTATCCTACATAAATGAATGTTAACATCATGTAACAGATAAATGTTCAAGCGGGATAGCAAAAATAAGAACAGCTAATGTCAGGCAGAATAATTCTCATATTAACTTTTGAAGAGTGTTTTGACTTCTTTCAATCAGATAGTTTTTTTATATATAAATCTTCTATTGCTTTTGAAAGAGTTTTAGATCTGTTTATGGTCTAAACAGTTGTAAAAATTTGAATTGAATTTATGTACATAGTTGTCATATACACAAGTACTCTTATGCACTCGGTGCCAGTATTCACTAGTTACACAGCTTTTCAGAATTCTATTAACTATGGTTACATTTTGTTTATTACTATTACTATTTTGTATCAATATTTGGCTCTTAAAAATAAAACTGCTTAAAAAGTTAGGATTGATACTGTACATAGATGGAAATAATTTGATCTTCCTGCCTTTTATGTGTTGGGCTTAAATAATTGAAAAGTGAAGAAAAGCTCATGAGCACATATGGAAGGGTAACTCCTATTGGTAGAATCAGTATTTCATATGTCTTTCCAAACCTGAAAAGCAAACCAAGTGGGATTTAATGATGTGCCACCATATTTAGTTCAAGTGGATTGTTTCTTTATTAAGCAGTTGTTTCTCTTCACTCTCAATAAGGTGACTCGGATTTGCTATTCTTTCCTCTTGTAAAAAATGTTAAATGAGATTCCCACTTTTTCACTTTTAAATTTTGTTTCTACAGATCAAAATGAATGTTCTTCCTGAGCTGGTTTTGTATTGAGGGCTTCGTGCACAAAGCCTTCCATTGTCATGTCGTTCCCCTTTCTGATTATTAGGATCTCCTACTGTTGAGTTTTCAGATCATTTCTTATGTGTCATTCACAATCCTCTTAGCCTCTGCCATTTAAAATTTCTCTTGCTAATATTCTTTATTACATGGAGGTTATTATTATTGTCTGCTTCTTATTAAAGGCAATTCTCAGGTTTGAGGTTAATGATCTTTATTGAATCAGAATGCTTATTGTGCTTTATATCAGACCTGTAACAAAATTAATCTGTTTAGAAGCTAAATATTTGGGATGAGGCAGTCAAAGACTGAGGCTTTGCATGAGAGGAATAATGTACTATTACCTCACAGCCATAAGATGGAGATCACATCAATCTTTTATGAGCATATTGAATGTATATCTATGTGGCCTAGAACTTTCAATATATGCTGTGTCCCACCAATCCTTATAGACCTTGTACTTGAGAATTTTAGTTATTTTTTGATTCCAGTAATGAACCTTATTCTCTTCTAATGACATTTTGCAAAGACAGTTAAAAGGTATTTGCAAGCCCCATTTTATATATAGATTTGTTTTTCCTGTCTTGTTTTTTTTTTTTTTTTGAGTGTCACACCAGGGAGCTTGGGGCTCACTCCTGGCTCTATATTCAAGGATCACTTCTAGCAGGGCTACAGCCATGGTCGGTGCCATATGAGTTGATGGGGAACAAACTCTGATAGGCCACATTCAAGGCAAGTGCGCTGCCCACTATACTATCTCTCCGGCCCCCCATTTTGTAGAAAATTAATTGAAAACATAAGTTTCTTAATAAATGAATAATCAAGAAACATATCGAAAAATTTCAAGTACAAAACATTAGTTTTTGAGACCCAGAGCTATAGTACAATGAGTAGGTTGTCTTGTATACAGCCAACCTGAGCTCAATTCCTGGTGTCCTATATGGTCCCCTGAACCCACTAGTAGTGATCCCTAAACACAGCTGGGTATGGCCCCCAAACAAACAAACAACAACAAAAAAGAAAAACAGAAAAAAAAGATAACTTTTTTGTCTTATTTCTTTTGACTGCCTTAAAACTTAAATTGCTATTTCATTTCACAGATCTCACTATAAACTAAAGCATTTGAAATTGGAGTGGTTCTACCTTTGGAGAAGAAGCTGTTGAAAGTTACCAATAACTTGAACAAGTGGGATGCTCTCTCTCTCTCTCTCTCATACACAATTTTTATGCCTGGTTAGCCTACAGTACCATTGCTAACATTTTGGGTCATAAAGATGCATTCTGAAACTCTCAACATAAAAACAGATTTTTGCTTTGCTCCCATCATCACAAATTTTCTAATTCACAAATTTTCAGTTACTTTCATTACTTTTTCCCCTAACATTTCTGAACCTTTAAGGATTTTTGTTCTGACTCCATTCCATTTCTGTTTAATCTCTTAACTTTTTCATCAACTTTGCTAGTTAGCTTTGCGATGTCTTTCCAAAGTGATTGTGCAGAACTTATGATTATGTCAGCTCTTTATCATCTCATCTTTTTTTTAAGTGCTACAAGTGTGGCTCAGTCGCTGCTGTTCTTTTTACATTATTCCAGTCCCCATGTGTGGCACTTACAGCTCATTCTAGTTCCTCTTAATAAAAAGATCCTCCCAGAGGTACAGTGCCTTCAGCTAAAAAAGTGTTGTATCCCTACCGTGCTGATTGTGGAAATTTGTGGGTTCCTATAGGGTTTTGAAGGATTTTTATAGAACTATACAGATGATATCTGATATCCACAATTTAGGTAAAGAGTATCTAAAACTTTTACCTGACTATATTGTAGCTTACTGCTTCTGTTTCACATCTTTTTAAAAAAGATACTTTTTTCCATCATACACCTGTCATTTACACTAATACTATTTGAGCCTTAAATTTTTACTTTTCTCTAAAGGTCAAAAGTCATTGACTAAATTGTTTAAAGAGTGAATATTGCTCTCCATTATTAATTTTTTTCTTCCAACACCAGAGGAAACGGATAGTTTTTACATATTATTATGGTAGTTTTACTTGATTCTTTCACTTTAGGGCTTGGAAAGTAGATGTATATTTGGTGACTCTGAAGTATTTTATGACAAAGATATGTATTGTATAAGTCAGCTCTATTTCCTAATACTAGTATGAGAATAATTTGCAAAAGAAGCTTACTTTATTATTCTTTACTGGGGGGCACACAAAGTGGTGTTTAGGAGCTACTCTTATTTATGTCCTTAGGGGTATGCACCAAACACAGACGTTGTTCCACAGTTCCAAGCAGATCAGCCATATGAAGGGCAACTGCCTTAACTCCTGTACTCTCTTCTCTCTCTCTCTGGCTCTAATAAATTCTATTGTAATGCATTTAAATAGTATGCATTCTATTAGGCAAGATTTACCATTCAAGATTCACATGATACTCTTGAATACTTTGGCACTAGTAAACATAGTTTAAAACTTGTGATAATACAACAGATAGGGTGTTTGCCTTGCATCAGTTAACACAGTTTAGATCCTCAGCATTTATAGTCCCCTGAGCACTTCCAGAAAAAAAAAAAAAAACCTGAGCTTTGCTGTGTGTGACCCAAAATCTCCATACCAAAAACAAAAACAAGGATAAAAAACAAAAATAAAAGCCCTTGTCTCAGGGTTTCTACATTCTATAATACTTCCCATCAGGGTAAAATTAAATAACTTCTTATGAACAATAGATAACCAGATAGTTTACCATATGTAGTCTGATCTAACATGTTTAGTTTGTTCCAAATTTGTAAACTGAAAATGAAAGCTCATCAGCAAGACACTAAAAGACAGGATGGAAAGTCATCAATGGTCACCCAATGCTGTCTTACTGTGGATATTTTATAAAATTAAATCTGGAGTCCTTTGTGTTAAATAGTAGGTCTCAGGAAAACCTAATATACTAAATTAGATTAAAAGGTGAATATTGGTTTTACTTCATTCCTTTGTGATATTAGTCCATATTAAGTCAATATTTTGAGTCCAAACTGCCATTTAATTTGAGCAAAGGAGCCTCAGAGGCAGCAGACAGTCTCAATGATTAGAGGAATTGTGTGATATGAACTGTATGTAATTTTGATGCAGCCAGTCTCTGTCAAGATACTTAGAGGATAGTTACACCAATAACGCAGTTTTCGGACAGCGTCCCAATTCAGTAGTTTGTTCAAAGGGAATAGATAGTACTCAGAAAAATGGATGAGCCACATTGGGGTTCTCACTGCAGCCCTAGGGCCCCACTCTATTAAGATTTGGGGGTTAAGATCTTCAAGAAACCAGAACCTAAGTCTTAAATAGGGAATTACAAACCAGGACAAATACACCTGTTTATCCATATAACATCTTAACATTTCTGAGTGAAACTTGGTCCGAGAGAAAAACAAAACAATATTTTGGATGCAAGTTGTTTTCGAACAGAAACAGGGCTGATCTAAAGGACAAATGGCAATGTCTAATTTGTTTTCTTTAATTTCTCTCACAGTATATTAGAAATACAAGGTATTGTGTTGGAGCAATGTGTGCATGAAACATTACAAATATTGTAAAAATATTGTAAATCATCATGCTTCAATAAAAATGGGAGGGAAAAGTTTGTTTTTCTTTAAGGAAATAGAGGAGCCAGAGATATAGCAAAGCCTTGTATGCATTTGACGCAGGTTCTATCCCTGTCATCACAAATGGTCCTCCAAGCCTGCCAGGAATAATCCCTGAGTGCAGAACCAAGAGTAAGCCCTGAATACCGCCAGTGTGGACCAAAAACACAAAGAAAAGTATAGAGATGTCTTTTTGTTCAAACATAGCTGAAAATTGTTTAAGTTTCTACTTAAGGTACGAGTGTCTCTCTATTGACAAAATTATGATTTGGAGATTGGGTACAATATATTACACTTACTAATCACTGTCAATGTCGTCCCGTTGCTCATCGAATTGTTCGAGCGGGCACCAGTAACGTCTCTCATTGAGAGACTTATTGTTACTGTTTTTGGCATATCTAATACGCACGGGTAGCTTGCCAGGCTCTGCCTCGCGGGCTCCATACTCTCGGTAGCTTGCCAGGCTCTCCGAGAGGGGCAGAGGAATCAAACTCGGGTCAGCCGCATGAAAGGTGAACGCCCAACCGCTGTGCTATCGCTCCAGCCACACTTATAAATATTCAAAATAATTAGGTCTATATTTCCATTTTTAGCATTATTGGATCATTTTATTAACTTTTTTTTAATTTGATTTTTGGGTCACACCCGATGATGCACATCGCAGGGGTTACTCCTGGCTCTGCACTCAGGAATTACCCCTGGCAGTGCTTAGGGGACCATATGGGATGCTGGGAATCAAACCCGGGTTGGCCACGTGCAAAGCAAATGCCCTACTCACTGTGCTATTGCTCCAGCCCCTACTTTCTTAACTTTTATAAATCAAATCATTTGTCAAAACATAAAAAAAGAATTGTTTTTTTTTCTTACCAGTACTGTCGTGACACTACCTGAAATCATTTAGAAATAAGCTTCCAAATCACATAAAATCTAGTTTCTTCAATTAATGTTGCATAAATTTTAATAAATTTTAATGTAATGCTGTAGATAAAGGCAAAAAAATCTTAGATATTTAATATAAATATATATGCATACCATTTATAAACATGTTTCATTAGCCTTAATCCACCTTTTTGCTGCTTTTCTTAGGACTTCTGTTGACTTTAAAAGGAACTTTGAAACTCCACCATAGTGTCAGATCTGCTGGAATGTAGGATGGAATTTTAAACTGCTTCTTTTAAAAGATTGGCAATTTGTAATAGAGAACCTTTTTAATCATAACTATCTAAAAGTAACATCCCCTTACAACTAAAAGGGCTACATATTTAAGTGGCTACATATTTTAGAAAATAGAACAAAGAAGTTAAAAGATTCATTAAGTATTTTAGGGTAAAAGTTGTAAAATGGGCCTGAGGAGATAGATCCAGTGGTATACTTGGCCTCATGTATGAGTCCCTGAGTTTGATTCAGCACCTAATGTACTACCCCTAACACCAGAGGATTGGTCCTTCTGGCCCCAAACTACCATCAAGCATGCCCCTGATTAAGCAGAAATTATGGGGTCAAAGAGATAGTACAGCAGGAAGGGTGTTTGCCTTATATATGACTGACCCGAGTCCAACCCCATGTAGTCCCCTGAGCATCACCAAGGAGTAATCCCTGAGCACAGAGCCAGCAGTAAGCACTGAGCACTGTAGATGTGGTCCCCAAACAGTTTTTTTCTTTTTCTTGTCTGTTTTTTTTCTTTTTTTGGTGGGGGGGTCACACCCGGCAATGCACAAGGGCTACTCCTGCCTCTGTAGGTGCTCAGGGGACCATATGGGATGCTACGAATCGAACCCGGGTTGGCCTCGAACAAGGCAAACACCCTACCTGCTGGGCTATTGCTCCAGCCCCGCCAAACAATTTAACAAATTAATATAAGCTTGATTTTAACTTTGATAAAATATTAAATATAATTTTGCTGTTAACAATTAACCAAAGAAAAGCAGCACAAAAAAAAACCCTTAGTAGGGCGTTTTCAACTTTGCTTTCCTGAATAAACTAGCTATGCAAAGTATACGTAAAAGGGAAATCATTTGTTTGTGATCATTTTTCTATCCACCTCACCCGTTTTAATAGAAGTCACTCCCAGTGGGAGTCAGCAACTAGATACCACTCCCAGCCATGCTTAGCACTGTGATAAGGGCCTGCCAACAATACTGGACTCAAAGACTAGCGACACCCAGTAATGAGTGCTAGGAAGGAACGCAGTAGGGGATTGAACTCAGAGTATCATCCATGCTAAGCATGTATTCTGCTACTTTATTATTTTGTTTCTTTTGTTTTAACTTCAAACTGACAGTGCTTAGGGCTTACCTTTGTGCTCCGGGACCACTCCTGGCAGTGTTCTAGGGACTCTATGGGGTGCTAGGTTTGAACCCAAATAAGATGCATGTAAGATAAGCATCTTATCAACTGCATTATCTCTTTAGTTCCAACATTTTTTAAGAGGTAAACTTTTCCATTTAAAATTTAATTTCACTCATTAGCTTATTTTTGTGATATGTGAAGCAAACTAAAAGGCTTCCTATTTAAATAAGAAAGCAAAATGTTTCTCTCAAAATTTCACATATTTAAGAAATACGAATCCCTTCTCATGTCAACGTGAATTTATACAAATGGAATTAATTAGATTTGAAATATCTTATAGGTCTACAATTTAAATTTCAAATAGAATTATAGTATTTTCTTATGTCTATATTAAAAGAAATTTAGTGAAATTGAACTTTTATAATCCCCATTTTTGTATGCTTTTCAAATGAACGTGAATTATTTTACAACTTTTCCTGTGAGAAAGTTTTCAAAATGATTTAAACTGTTTATGCTGGATGTCATGAAATAAATCTTTAATGATATCAGTCAATAGAATTTGGTTACTCAAAAATAAAGTCACCAGAGCCACAACGATAGTACAGTGGGTAGGGCATTTGCCTTGCACGTGGCCTACCTGGGTTCAATCCCCAGAATCCCATATGGTTCCCCAAGCACTGCCAAGAGTAATTCCTTAGTGCAGAGCCAGTAGTAACCCCTGATCATCACTGGGTGTGATTCTCCCCCACCCCCCAAAAAAAGCAAAAAAAAAAGTCACCACTAAAGATATATTTTATGTATGTATACACACATACATGTTGTGCAAGGCTTATGTATATGTTATAAATGTATATATATATAACATATATGTATATATATGATTTTTTTGTTTTGTTGTAAGGCCACAACTGGCCAGTGCTGAGGGCTACTCTGCTCTCTGCTCAGAGATCAGGCTCAGGGACCATACTTAATAATAGGAATCGAACCCACATTGGCTACATGCAAGGCAAGTGTCCTAAATTTTGTACCATTGTTCTACCCCCCAATAATAATCTGCATTTAAAAAAAAAACTTCCTTAGATGTATTTTGAAATTTACCTATGTCTTCAAATCAATGAGATTTTATAACACAAGAGTTTTGCCATTGGCAAACTTGAACTAGTTACATAAAAATGTATTAAGTAAACACATAAAACTGATAATGTGTTAATGGTATCCTTTGATTAAATGCTTACATACTAGTAATGATTATTATTCAATATGTTTGTGCCATGTGTTAAATAGACATTGTAGATAATTAAAAAAATGTAGTAAGGACTTCTCGTCCATGTATTTACTTTGAATAAGAAAAGTTTTACTCATCTTGTGAAATACTTAAAACTCTGTCAAATTCATAGATGGTATTAATTTATAACAACAATTATCAGTCTACTCTGATTTTTTGTTGTTTGTATGGGATCATACCCTACAGTGCTCAGGATTTAACTCCTGGTTCTACATGCAAGGATCTCTTTTGGCAGAGCGTGGGGGAATCATATGGGATTCTGAGCATGGAACCCGGTGCAAAGCAAGCTCCCTACCCATTGTATCATTGCTTTATCCTTTATTCTGATATTTTTTTAAAAAACTGAAAGGAGGAGTTTGGGTTCCTCTCAGCCAGGGGTTCACTTTTAGCATCACTTGGGGAATTATATAGTGCCAGATATCAAACTGGATTTGTTGATAGCATGCAGGGCAAGTGCCTTAACCCCTTCTCTGTATGCTTCACCCCCTATTCTGATATTTTTATGTTACTAAAGAGTAATTAGGATGTATCATAAAAATAGAGGATTTTTTTTTTTTTTTGCTTTTTGGGTCACACCTGGCGATGCACAGGGGTTACTCCTGGCTCTGCACTCAGGAATTACCCCTGGCCGTGCTCAGGGGACCATATGGGATGCTGGGATTTGAACCCTGGTCGGCCGCTTGCAAGGCAAACGCCCTACCCGCTGTGCTATCTCTCCAGCCCCTAAAAATAAAGGATTTTTAATATTAACATTTTCTGTGGAATTTAATGGATCCCATGTAGATGGGAAGTTATAAATAAGTTAAATTGACTTATGAATCAGAAAACATCAAAATTAAGATCTAGAACAAATATGTATTGAGTGAGAAAGAAATGCATGGTTTCATATTATGTATATT
The DNA here is from genome assembly GCF_027595985.1 of Sorex araneus. Taxonomy (NCBI): domain Eukaryota; kingdom Metazoa; phylum Chordata; class Mammalia; order Eulipotyphla; family Soricidae; genus Sorex; species Sorex araneus. Next base: position 413,222,663 of record NC_073302.1, read on the forward strand.
TTAATACATTCAATATGTTTCTATGGAACAAAAATTGCTATGGTGGTTCAAAAAATTAGTTATAGCAAAATTGAAGGATTTGGGTCCTAATGCTATTTTCTGAGCATTGCATCTTCAGTGTTACATAGGGATTAGCATTTTTGATAGTAGTGATGCAGTTACTAGCAGAAGTAAGCAGTGTTCTATTTTAAGTATGCAATATAGTAGCATAGTTAATTTTATTCATTTATTTTAGCTTTTTGAGTCACTCTCAATGATGCTCAGGGCTTTGCCCTGGCTTTGGGCTCTGGGATCACTTTTGGCAGTTCTTGGGGACCATATGTGGTACCAGAGATTCAAACTTGGCTTTTTTGTATGTAAAGAAAGCACCTACCCTTCTTTACTATCTCTCTGAACCTTTAATGTACATTTTGGACAGATAGTTTTAAGAAATCTTTTTCCATTGTAATTTTTCATTCTGAAGGTAAACAGAAACAGTTGATCAGCCTCTGTGCTTATTATTGAACAAAGTGGAAGATACAATACAGATTCCTCTAGTAATGTAAGGTATGACCACAACTTGATAATGTAAACTTACCTATAATAATGTAACTTTTTGATTGGTGTATAGGCAAACAACCTCCCTTTATTTTTATTTTCAATACTTACAATTTGTATAACTAAATAAGCAGCATTTCTTTAGCTAACAATCGAGTCTTTAAATATACTTGTGCCTTGTATTATTGGTATATGCTAATACTGTGGGCAGGATATACAGTTAATATTAAGCCACAGTGAAAAAATCAACTGTTACTTTGCACAGTAGAACCCTGGCAGTTTGGATGGAGCAGAGATGTTATGTTCATTGAAGTTGAGTAAAATTTATTGAACACCTATCCTGTGTGATATTCTTCTGGGAACTGGCAGGTGATCTGTGTCTAATAGAGAAGTGAATATGCAAACGTGAATGATAAAGCCCAAAAAAAAAGGAATAGAGAAAATTATGATCAAATTGAAAATTTCAAAGTGTGTGTGTTCATGGACTATCTGAAAGGGCTTTGTAGAGTATTGCTTTGTAATATTAATATCAAGAGTTTGAGGTTTCATGGGATTATTGACATATTGCCTTTTTCTGCTTGAAAAGACATTCTGTGGTGGTGGTGTTGGGACATACACAATTAGGCTTGGAGGCTGCTCTAACCCTGTGCTCTGAGATCATTCCTGCGAGTGCTCAGGTAACCATATATGGTTCTGAGCATTGAACTGGGGTTGGATGCATGCAAGGCAAGCACCCCATGTCTGTAATATCTATCCAATCCTAAAAATGGCACTTTAAAAATTTTCAACTTAGGTTCTGGTACTAATACAATGGTTTGGGTGCATGCTTAGTATGTACTGACCTGAGTTTGATTCTGACACCATAAGGCCCCCAAACCTTGCCAAGTACAGTCCTGGAGGCTCCTACGCAACACTGGGGTTGGAGCAACACTGAGCAAGAGGGATACTACTCCCCAGTACGACATGGCCAGAGCAGTGATACAGCCTCAGCTTCTTGCCTTGAGCTTGGAGCCTGGTTGTCCAAAAATTGCCTGAAAGAACTTTGCACCCCCTGAGCACTAATAGAGAGCCCTTCCCCCCACATAGTTTTTTTCCACCCTAATTTTAAAACAGATAAGGAAGACTAGAATAGGTTCATGTCTCAGAGGATATGAGCAAAGGTTGCCTAAACACAAAACATGGGTGTCATTAGAAAATGGATCATTTCTTTGTGTTGGTATGGCATTTTGTATTCAGAGGGTATCTGCAGAATTACATTGGACAGTTATTTAGGGGCCGCACCTCAGAGTGTGTTCATCTCCAAGCCAATGATAGGGAAAGGGACAGTTAAAGTTCTCCAAGTATTTGGAAATTCTTAGCAAAATTCTTAATGGTGTGTATTACCCGCTTTCTGAAAATTTTACTTCACTTTTTAATTCTTGCTACTCCTTCCTTATAATGATTTATTTTCACATGGAAAAATAGTCACACTCAGTGCTCCTTTCTTATGACATTCCATTGGCAAATAATTTTCCTTTAAATAGAGTTTGGGATGGACCACACTCACCAGTACTCAGGGATTTCTCCTGACTGTACTCAGGGATCAGTCCTGCCGGGGCTCAGGGGAACACCAGTAATGCCGGAGACTCTGACTCAAGCCAGAGTCAGCCATGTGCAAAATCAGTGCCTTACCCCTGAATTATCTCACTGGCCCTGAAAAGCATTTTTCTTTTAAAGGGAAATAAAAATGCAGAGAAAAATATAAAGTAAATAACATTTCCAATGAGAAAGTATTACTAGTAATGACTGTATTGATGAGCATATCATGACCATTTTGACCATTTTTTTTCATCACAAAAAGAAATTTTTTCCAATATAGTCCTGGCTACTAATTTTTGGGGGGGTCACACCTAGCAATGCACAGGGGTCACTCCTGGCTCATGCACTCAGGAATCACCCCTGGCGGTGCTCAGGGGACCATATGGGATGCTGGGATTTGAACCCGGGTCAGCCGCATGCAAGGCAAACACCCTACCTGCTGTGCTTATCACTCCAGCCCCAGTCCTGGCTACTAATACCCAAGTATTATAGGGAGAAGTGACTCTCTCTCTCTCTCTCTCTCTCTCTCTCTCTCTCTCTCTCTCTCTCTCTCTCTCTCTCTCTCTCTCTCTCTCTGAGAAAAATTGGCTTATGACACCCAAGACAGGAGAGTGACAAAACTGATTAAGGAAAGGGAAAAAAAGGAAACACGGGCACTGGGGGTGAAAGGTGTGGAGTGGACTGGCCCAAGAAGTGCGCAGCGCATTTGATAACCCCATCAAATGTCTTGACCATGTGGTCAGTTCCAGTATGAGGCAGCCCCATCATTTTCCCTGCCATATTGCTTCCTGGACAATGCAGTCCTGGTGCCTGGTGGTTTCAGCTCTTCTTCGTGGGAGACACAGTGGCGGGTAGCAACTCTGTCCCTCAGGAATCTTGCATGTTGCCATTCTTGAGTCGAGATCCCAAACCCCAGGGTGCTTTGGATCTGGACAGTTTACCTGTCTGCATCAGCATGCCAGGCAGTAGCTCAGCTCTGGGTGATAGCCTCAGATTGTGTAACTGTCCCCAAGGCTCATGTCTGGCTAACTCTCCTACAAGCTATTTAGGATCTGTGTCACCTCGTAGAGCAATTAAAATAACAAACAATATTTATCAGAATTGCATGTCATGAAGATCATCCAAAGCTGCATGTACCAACATGTAACATTAAGAATTTTGTTTTGTTTGGGGGCCACACCCGGTCATGCTTGGGGCTTCCTTCTGACGCTGTGCTCAGTGGTCACTCCTGGCAGGGCTCCTGGGCCCACATGTGGTGCTATAGATCCCTCCCGGGCTGACTGCAAGCAAGGCAAGTGGCCTGCTCACCCTTCTGTTGCTCCCATCCAACTTTGAGAAGTTTTGATCTAGATTTAGGCACTTTTCTCTCCTTTGCCTAGTATAGTATTCCATACATACATATATGGTTATTCATGCATTTCGGAGCAAAAGAAGAGAAAGTGTCCCCCCAACTTCATCATTTTCTCTACTCTTTTTAATCCTCCCAGCTCAGCCTGTCTTACACTGTGTGAGTAAGCACCTAACTGATCAGCCCTACCTCCGCTGCCCACCACTCAGTTTGCTGTCCTACAGCACGCCCGTCTCTTCACTGGTATGTTCAGAAACCATCGGTAGCCCTTGTGCTGGTAGAAAATAAATTTTAAACTCCATAAAATTGAACTCCAGGGCCCGTTGCCTTCTGACCTTCTTCTGCTTTCTGACATATTTTTTATTACCAATCCCTCTTTGCCCCTGGCTTTCTACAGCTTCAGGGCTCCCACAACACATCTAAGATGTCTCATTTTTCGCATTTTTACTCGAACTGCCCTTTTCTTCAACTCTGCATAACGAACATTCTTATATATTTCGAAGCCTACTTGAAGTGACGCTTCCCTCCTTCAGAAAGGATTCACTCACTGTATGGCCAGTTTCTCTCCCTTAACAGTTTGTCTACTACAAAGTGTATGAACTCCATTCAGCCTGCTGTGCAATTCTCTGATACATATGTCTCACTAGTTCTTCTAATTGAAACCTTTAAGTAATGGAAGCACTGGGTATATCCGCCCCAAGCCCAGTGGTTTACACAGAATGTTTATTGAATTGTTTTTCTGCACTTGAAGAAGTCATTTTTATACTAGAATTATTTCCATTTTAGACTTTGTACCTTTCCACTGCTGGCTTTTTACCTCTCTGTCTGAGAATGAAAACAGACTTTATACCTCCACCAATAAATTCTTCTTCTCCAAAGAAGTTCTAAACAGCTTTCTAATTCTTCCAAATAGCTCTGTAATTTTTCCAAATGTAGTTTATATCAGAATAGGAGGTGGATATACCTTCCCTGTGGGAATCATAAATCACTGCTTTACCATGTAAAGTGTAAGTAGTGGAATAGAAGGTATTGTTGATTTAGAAATTTTCTCTTCCTTGAATAGACCATACTGTCCACAGTGAGTTCCAGAATTCTGGTTAAATCAATATTCTTTTTATTAAAGCAATTAGATAATATGCTTTAAAATTAAATAACATACTACTCAATATATTTAAGAAATATTGTGTTTGGTAATGTTTATATTTGGAATATTTATAATAAAATATTGTGTTATTTTGCTATTTGTTTTTTTAATTACTTTAAAATACTTTTAAGGAGTTGTTCCTAGCTTTTACATGAATTACTTGAATGACTAACATCTCATATCTGAAGCATATTTATCTTCATTTTATGAATTTTCTCATATAGTTATAAAATTGCCACTTTGGGAAGACTAAAATATTTTTAGAGCTAATTAAGCCCAATTATTGTTTAGAAATCAATTCATGTATTTATACTGAGTGTATTTAAAAAATTAAAAGGACAGTAAGCTATAATTATATTATGACTTTTTCTAACATTTCTGGTCCAGGCATTCTTTCAAGTAATATATGTATCCATATGAATATATATACATATATGTGTATGTGTATGTGTATACATATACACATATATATAATTTACACTTGATAACAACTATATAAAGCTAGATACATTTTTCTTTATTTTCTCTGTTTTAGAATTAAGGAAACAAAGGCACAGAGGTGTAGTAACTTCCTTAAGGTCCCAGAGCTAGGAAATAAAGGATTGAGGATTCAACCTTAAGCATTTTGTTCTTAAAGAATCCCACTATATTCTGTGGGGTTTTTTTTTCCTTTTTGGGTCACACCTGGCAATGCACAGGGGATACTCCTGGCTCTGCACTCATGAATTACTCCTGATGATGTTCAGGGGACCATATGGGATGCTGGGGTTCGAACTCGGGGTCTGCTCCATGCAAGGCAAATGCCCTACCTGCTGTGCTTATGGCTCCAGCCCCTAAATCTCACTATATTATTTTTTTTTCTTTTTGGGTAACACCCGGCAATGCACAGGGGTTACTCCTGGCTCATGCACTCAGGACTAACTCCTGGCGGTGCTCCGAGGACCATATGGGGTGCTGGGAATTGAACCCGGGTCAGCCGAGTGCAAAGCAAACACCCTACCTGCTGTGCTATGGCTCCAGCCCCCTATATTCATAAGTAATGTATCAATCACTTCATTCATAAATGAAACTATAAATGAGTTACCTAAGTATTCAGGAACACCTTATGCTAGACTTAAAGGAGCAAGTATCTCTGAAGCAATTGCTTTTTGTCAGGGATGATTTTTACAGTGGAGGGGAGCATTTTTTTTAAAACTTTTTATTAAATCACCATGTGGAAAGTTACAAAGTTCTCAGGTTTATATGTCATATAAACAGTTATACAATATTCAAACACTCATACCTTCACCAGTGCCCATATTCCACCACCAGAAACCCCAGTATACCCCCCGCCCCCACCCCCCACCCCTGATTCGCGCTCAGCAGCTCCTGATTTATCTGGGCCGAGGGCGTGCCGGTTACGCCCCCTTCCCATGAGTTCCTGGGAGCCCCAAAAGTAAAAACTGAATACCTCTGGTTTGGAGTCACAGAAGATGGCGCCTGCCACGTGGGTGCCACCAGGCTGCTGCTTTCCATGCAGGAAGACAGGGTGGGGAGGAAAAAAATCCACCCCCGGCAGCACAGAGTTGTAGCCCAGTTCGCAGTCCCAGTGCATTGCTATCGGATGCTGCGCTGGATGCCCGAATGTGTTACATCTCTGGAATCAAAGTCTTTAGGTGCAGAGGGTCCCGGAGGGGAGCATTTTTATATAAGAAAACCTAATTGTTCTAAGGTATTGTAATACGCATTACCTTGAAGAATTTGGGGAAATAAACATTAAAGAGCTATCCACTTTTGTTTCAGGAGTAAATTAAATAGATATCATATCCTGTAATAGGGGCAAAAAGGAAGAGATACTTCTAATGACCATAGAAAACATTAATTTCCATTCATTCTGCAACCCACAAAAGTTACATGATTTCCTTGTGTCTACTTTTGTATTGTCATAAATAGAACAAGTGAAAAGATGGAACTTTTACAAATCCAGAATTCAGAAACCTCACATAAGGAGAGTTAATCATGATAAAAAAGTCTTTCGTTGAAAAGGATTCCATAAATTTATACACATAATTATGTCTATAATTAGTCTATAATATTTCCTAGAATACCTAACTTTCTCACTTTTAATTTTTTAATACGATATTGATGTAAGTCATTAATTTTTTAATGGGCATTAAAAAGTATTGCTGTTGTTTTAATGATAGTAAATCAACAGCCTAACATCATAGGATTGATATTAGGTGGTCTTCAGAAAAATAATAATTTACATCTATACTAGATCCTATACATTGTTCATTAATTCTGAATGGAAAGACTTCTAGAATTAATAAATTTTAGAGAGAATTTTTTTCTTTAAAAGAAAGCACAAATGAAATTCCTGATGTCCTGGTGGCACACCCCTTATTCACTAATATGTATCTGCTCAGTCCTTGCTGTGTGGATTCTCCTATCTGTGAAGGTCCAGAAAATTTTGCAACAAAACGCTCAACCATTGTTAGACAACTTAAGTAACAATACACAAGATTAAGTAATGTGAGAAACCAAGAATAACAAGGTTTCAAGAAACAATTCAGAGGCCTGCATGTGCCCTAGTCCAAGATATACTAATCATGTACTACTTGAAATGTGTTTTTGAAAAGTGGGTTTCTAGTCAGTAAAATAGAAGCATTGAGTAAAATATTTTGATGCAGTTTTAGAGTTTCAAAGAGTCTTTATTTTTGATCATCAGAACAATCAACAAAAAATAATATACTTTGTAGAGTTAAAGTAGGAGCTTAGTACAAGCAGCACACTTTAAACAATGCCTCCCATCATCTTTTCCCCAAGAATTGCTTTAGCTATTAATGGGCATTTGTGGTTCCATATGAATTTCAGGAGTGCTTGATCCATTTCTTTGAAGAATGTCATGAGTATCCTTATAAGGATCTCATTGAATCTGTATAAGTGCTTTGGGGAGTATTGCCATTTTTACATTGTTAATTCTTCCTATCCTTGAGCAGGGGATATGTTTCCATTTCCTAGTGTCCTCTTTTATTTCGTGGAGTAGTGTTTTGTAGTTTTCTTTGTAGAGGTCCTTTACCTCCTTAGTTTGGCTGATTCTAAGGTACTTGATTTTCTGGGGCATGATTGTGAATGGGATTGTTTGTTTTCCTTGTCACTTTCCTCTGTCTCATTATTTGCATATAGGAAGGCATGGGTTTTTGGGTATTGATTTTATAGCCTGCAACTTTACTGTACAAGTCTATTGTTTCTAGGAGTTTCTTAGTAGAGTTTTAGTATTCTCTAGATATAGTATCATATCATCTGCGAATAGTGATAGCTTGAATTCTTCCTTTCCTATCTGGATGCCCTTAATGTCTTTTTCTTGTCTAACTGCTATTGCAAGTACTTCCAGTACTATATTGAGCAGAACTGGTAAGAGTGGGCACCCTTTTCTTGTCCCTGATCTTAAAGGGAAGGCCCTTAGTTTTTCCCCATTGAGGATAATGCTTGCCATAGGGTTGTGGTAGACGGCTTTGACTATCAGGAGGAAATCTCCTTCTAAACACATTTTGGTGAGAGTTTTCATCATAAACGGGTGTTGGATCTTGTCAAATGCTTTCTCTGCATCTATTGATATGATCATATGGTTTTTATCTTTACTTTTGTTGATATGATGGGTTATGTTGATTGATTTCAGATGTTAAACCATCCTTGCATCCCCAGGATGAATTCCAATTGGTCATGGTGTATGGTCTTTTTGATGAGTTATTGGATTCTATTTGCTAATATTTTGTTGAGAATCTTTGCATCTGTGTTCATATTGGCCTGTAGTTTTCCTTGTTAGTGGTGTCTTTGTTTGCTTTGGTATTAGGAAGATATGTGCCTCATAGAAAATGTCTGGGAGAGTTCCTGTTTCTTTGGTTTCCTGGAAAAGCTTGAGGAGAACTGGCAACATGTCCTCTTTAAATGTTTGGAAGAATTCGCTAGTGAATCCATCTGGCCCTGGGCTTTTGTTTTTGGTAAGACTTGATTACAGTTTCAATTTCTTTGCTATTAATGGGTCTGTTCAGGTATTCCAAGTCTTCTTGGTTCAGTCTTGGGAGATGATAGGAATCCAGGAATTTATCAACTTCTTCTTGGTTCTCTTGTTTTGTAGCAAACAGACTCTCAAAGTAGGCTCTGATGATCTTTTGAATTTCACTATTTTCGGTTTTGATGTCCCCTTTTCATTTCTAATTCGGTTTATTAGGGTTCTCTATCTCTCTTTGTGAGTCTTGTTAGTGGTTTATCAATCTTGTTTATTTTCTCAAAGAACGATCTCTTGGTTTCATTGACCTTTTGGATTGTTTTTTTCGGTTTTCCATGTCATTAATTTCTGCTCTTAGTTTTATTACTTCTTTCTTTTGGCCAGGTTTAGGTTCCCTTTGTTAATCTTTTTCTAAGATCTTGAGCTGTGAAGTCAAGTTATCTATGTAGGTTCTTTCTTCCTTCCCGAGGAATGCATGCAAAGCTATAAATTTTCCTCTTACCACGGCTTTACCTGTGTCCCATAGATTTTAGTAGCACATGTTTTCATTCTCATTCATTTCCAGGTATCTTTTGATTTCTTCCTTGACTTCCTTCCTGACCCACTCATTGTTCAACATTGAATTGTATAATTTCCAGGTATTTTATTTGGTTCTCCGCATCTGTGTGTGATTAGCTTCTATCTTCAGTGCATCATGGTCTGAAAAGATAGTTGATACAATTTCTATCTTCCTGATTCTGTTGAGGTATGTTTTGTGACCCAGCATGTGGTCTATTTTAGAAAATGTTCCATGTGCACTGGAAAAGAATGTGTATTCTTTCTTTTGGGGGCATAAAGCCCAGTATTGGTCTGTTAGCCCTTTCTCTTCTGTTTCTTCCTTCAGAGCAACTGTTTCCTTGCTGAGTTTTGTTCTTGTTGATCTATCCAGAGGTGACAAGGCGGTGTTGAAGTCTCCGACTACTATTGTATTACTAGCAATGTCCTCTTAAAATCTGTTAGCAGTTGTTTTAAGTATTTAGCTGGTCTCTCGTTAGGTGCATATACATTTAAATGTGTGATTTCTTCCTGTTGTACATATCCCTTGATAAATAGGAAATGGCCTTCACTGTCCCTTCTAATCTTTTTCAAACTGAAATCTGTGTTGTCGAATACTAGTATAGCCACCCCAGCTTTTTTGAGGGAGTTGTTTACTTGCAAGATTGTTTTCTATCCTTTAACTTTGAGTCTATGTTTGTTCTGATTGTTCAGATGTGTTTCTTGTAGGCAGCAGAATGTTGGTTTTAGTTTCTGGATCCATTTTGCCACTCTGTGTTTCTTGATTGGTTCATTTAGACTATTGACATTGAGAGAGATTATTGTCATGGTTTTTTTTTGCCATCTTTCTGTAAGGGCTTATTGTGCTTATGGGTGTTTTCCCTCTTGTCTTACAGGAGCCCTTTTAATTCTTCTTTCAGGTTTGGTTTTGAGTCTATGAAGTTCCTGAGCTGTTGTTTATCTATAAAATGGTGTATTGTTCCATTGAGTTTGAGTGAGAGTTTAGCTGGATAAAGTATTCTTGGTGAGGCATTCATTTCATTGAGTTCTTTTAGTATATCCCTCCACTGTTTCCTCTGGTAGGTCTGTTGTAAATCTAAGGGATGCTCCTTTGTGTGTGATTTCCTTCTTTGACCTTGCTGCTTACAGTATTGTGTCTCTATTGTGGCATCTATCATTCTGACTATGATATGCCTTGGAGTGTTTTTATTAGAGTTTCGTTTAGCTGGCACCCTTCTGGCCTCTTGGATCTGAATGGCTTCATTCTCTAACTCTGGGAACTTTTTAGCAATGATTTAACTGTGGCTTTTTCATTGGGGTTGCCTCCCTGTCCTTCTGGTACTCCGATGTTTCTAATGTTGTTCCTCTTGGAGTCATCCCCTAGGTCTCTGATTCACCTTAGAGCTATTTTGAGGCCTTTCCCCATTGTTTGTTGTTGCCTGTACAATTTCTTCTGCTCATCTTCAAGTTCACAACTTTCTTCGGCTGGAGACATTCTACTGTTGAGGGCACTCACTGGGCTTTTAATTTCATCTAACGAATCCTTTATTTGTTACATTTCTTTTTGTAGTTTTCTTATTTATACTGACATTTCTTCCTGTATTTTCTAGGCTATCTATTCCACTGTTTCTTTCATTTCTTCCTTTAATTTTCTTGATGTCTCTCCATTGATTTTTTGAGTTCCTTGAACATCCTCAGCATTTCATCTCAGAATTCTTTGTCGGAGAGATCATATTTGTGGGTAACCCCTGTTGAGGATTCGGTACTCTTTTCTTCTTCCTCTCCTCGTAGTGGAGATTTGCACTGTTTCTTCATTCTGCTGTGGTTGTATAGAGGTAAAACCTTCAAATTCACTAGCACTGTTCCCTCTTATTGTGGGAAAGGATTCTGAATAAGCTTGGTGGATGTAGTCAACCTTCTCCCCTTCTGGAGTACATCCTACCTCTCTGACATTATTCTGTGACTTATAATAGACATCTAGTGAAGCATTGGAGTAGCCGTTCTTTTATATTGAGCTTTGTACAGCTTCTCGTGTACATTGTTCTTTGGGTGGAATTGGAGTAGGCCAGTGGATTATTGTCATATTGTGTTTGAGGCGTCCAGGACGTTTTCCACAGAATTCGGTAATAAAAGTTGGGATGTAAGTCGAGAGTGCTGGGAATGGGAGATATAACTGTAGCCACAGAGAAGGCCACGCCCACTTTGAGGAGGCCACACCCCTGACAGTGGAGGCCACACCCCCACCGGTTCTCATGCTAATACCCAGGTCCACAGACTTACTGAGAAGAGCCGGGGTAGTTGGGCAGGCGCTGGCAGCTGAAGTTAAGGCAGGTGCTCCCAGAGCTGGTCCTGGTGGCTGGCTTTGGGTGGGGGGGCACAAGTTTGGACAGGGAGGGGGCACACAAGGGGATTCACAACCTGTTGAGAAGATCAGTGAGTAGTTGTGCAGGTGCTGGCGGCCGAAGTCGGCTAATTGATTTTAGATCATGCCATAGAACAGTACTAGAACTCTTTGTATATAAAGTAAGTTATTCAATATATTAGGAAAAATAAAGTTATTAAAATTTGAAAGTTTTTAATATAGGATATATAAGAGACATAATTAGTAAAAGAAGCTTTACAATATACTTAGAAAATTATGCTAATGATGTCTAGTACTTAAAGTTTAGCGTGTAGTAAAATGTTATGTATCTTAGATTGAATCTGGAAAATCTGATTTAACACAAAAGAACATTTGAAAATAATAGTCATAAAATGAATATGAATTTCACAGGTAGCATTAGTAAAAAATTCCATTTGTATATTTTAGAGGGTAGTTTGAGAATATCAACATTAGATTCAGTTACTGCCTAAAGTTCTGGAATTGTCCATAGGATACCATAATAACTAGTATGTTTGTCATCTGTCATTTTATTTAATACCTTGGCTAATTATTGGCTAATTCTGTGAAACATTTAGCAAAGTAGTTATTAAATTAATTCAAATGGAAGATTTTCTCAGTCAGAAATTTTGGTTTTGTGTTTAATATGGGGAACATTTTAAAATATTATTTCATGTTTTAACCGTTATGAAAATATCTATTCACATATACACATTAATATGCATATATATATTTCTCCTCTTAGATAAAAACTTTTATACTTATATATGTAAATCTCCCCTTTCCACCTTACCCCTCCTCCATCTCTATGGTGAACATTTTCCAAATTTTTTTCAACAGTATAACCTTTTATTAGGACTAAGGAATTTAATCGTTATATAAAACAGTGTCAACAATTTTTTTATATGCATACATTAGAAATTCTACTTTGGTAAATTGTTATTCTTGAGTATAAATAATGTTGGTTATTTAGGGACTATAATTTTATTTAATGCTCTTCATGCAGAACAATAAATACTACCTTGGAGATTTAAATAAAATCATTTCCTTATATCAGTGATACAGTGCTTTGGATTTAATGTAACTTTTTATACTCATAAAACATAAGCATAATAACTTTATTGTTATTAAATAACAATGTCAAACTATCTTCTTCACTTTTTATTTGTGTCAGCTACAAAATAATTTCATGATTTACCCCACAGAGTTCAATAATGGTCTTATAATGGCCACTTCCCATAGTTTTTAACCTATCCCTAGGGAGTAATCTAGACTGAGAATTGAGAGATTAGAGCTGAAAGCAGCTTGATATAGTAGAAACATTTGGGGAAATTTCAGTTTTCTTTGCCCATGCATGCAAAATGTGAGAATAGTTCCAGGAACCATCACTCCAGAATTGACTTCCCTGGCTGACTTTAAATTATTTTTATATGCCTAGATATTTCTCTAACAAATATTGTAAGTTTCTGAAATCTCATGAACCACTATTTATTTTTTAAAAAATGAATACAATTTCTATAGACAATTTGAGTTACTTAAGCAACTCACCTCCTAGAATACTAT